>NW_027332211.1:18780000-18785000 GCF_041222505.1 Epargyreus clarus
GTCCGGTTAAAACTTGTGTGAGTTCGAATGATGGTGTTATTATTTCAAATAATTTGTGTATAGTTTTTAAATCACGACACATTTTCCTTGTGTGTTCACCTTGCAAGCTAGAGTTGAAAATGTCGTTAGAGTGAGTTATATTAATCGATTTTATCCTATATTTCAGGTGACTAAGCGGAAATTTGGTGAATTCATATGGCCTATGTGATTCTGCGGCTGCTTTGGCGGCTTCGTCAGCCTCTTCATTGCCTTCCAAACCAGCGTGTGCCTTAACCCATATGAAAACCACTTTTCCGCTCATATTGCTGATATTATATATGCTTTTGTGGATGCTTGCAACAGCTCGGTTGGTACTATCTTTGTTACGAATTTCGCTTAAGCCAGACAGGGAATCAGATAAAATTATTAAGTCTAATATATTGTTTTGAGTAGCCCAAGAACAGGCATTTTGGATTGCTAGCAACTCGGCTTGAAAAACCGAGCAGCAATTGTGTAGTTTAAACTTTTTAGTTACTTTAGTACCATCGGGCTTGTACGCGACGAAAGCAGCACCAACTTTATCCTCGCATCGTTTGCTACCATCCGTGTAAACCATTGTAGATCCAAGTTGCGATACTTATTTATTTCATCAAGGTTAATTGCTTGCTCAAACTCAATGTATTTCCTGTCTGCAGGATGAAGGAGATCGCGACTTTTGACGGGTTTATCCATCGCGATATCATCTGGCAGAAGAGGAGTGGTACCAGCGAGCTTGGCAACCTCTAGCGCAGCAACTTCCTCCACTTTGAGGTGGAGTGGAGTTAATCTCGCCAACGCGATAGCTGATGTGGCCGATACGGTTCTAAAAGCTCGAATGATTTTAATCGCGAATCCTCTCTGCAGAGAACGCAGCTGATTTTTAAACTGTCTCGTACTTAGTCGCAGAACCCCATATCCCAGCAGCGTATGTAATAGTTGGTTCAATTACCTGTTTATATATAATTCTAATGTTTTCGGGTTGAGCTCCCCACGTTGGTCTAACATATTTAGCTATTTTTTTATATATAATTAATGATTTATTTATGATGTATTTTACGTGTTGAATGAATTTGAGGTTTTTATCGATGATTACACCTAGAACTTTTATATTATCAACATATTGCAAAGTTGTGTCATTAAATTTTATTACAGTAGCTTTTGCTTTGGGAGTGAATGCGATGATCTGTGTTTTGGAAGGTCCAAAATTAAGTTTGACTTCATTGCCCCATTTTATTATTCTTTTCAAGGCTGTGTTGGCTATTATTTGTAGGTCCGATGGCTTTTTACTTTTAACTATAAGCAAGACGTCGTCAGCAAAGGCCTGCATATGACAACCCTCAGGAAGCGGGACATCAAACAGATCGTCCAAAATCAGGTTCCAAAATAGGGGGCCACATACGGAGCCCTGAATACAACCTCTACTCATACTTTTAGTTGAGTTGATGTCCGCATAATTCAGTGAAACTGTGCGATCCTTAACATAATTTAATATGATCTTATATAAATTTTTAGGGCAACCTACTTGTTTAAGTTTTTTAAATAATACAGGCCACCAGGCGTTATCGAACGCAGCTTGGATATCCAAAGAGATAGCGATGACGAGCTGTTTGTTGGCCTTAGCTTCAGAGATGGTGTCGATGGCCTTCTTTAATGCGTCAATTGTTGACACCTGTTCTTTGAAGCCATATTGCATAGGATTTGAGAAGTTGGAATTATCTAAATAGTACATTAGTCTTTTACATATTAATTTTTCAAGGAGTTTGCCAAAAATGTTGATTAGTCCGATAGGGCGATACGAGGAGGTGTCCGAGTAATCTGTTCTGTTCGGTTTGGGAAGTATCTTGACATGTGCCAGCTTCCACACCTTCGGGAAATAGGCCATCTCCAAACATTTGTTCATAATTTTGGTTATGATGGAAGTATGCTCCTTCGTAAAGGCCAGACAAATGTCGGCAGTGAGATGGTCTGCTCCAGGTGCCTTTTTGGCGCTCATCGCTTCCAAACAACCTACAATCTCCTCTTCAGTAAAAGGTCGATCATTTTCAGTGTTTGGTATTTGCCACATCTGAGTTCTCAGTAATCGTTGTGTGTCAGTCATGTCATCGTTGTCATCGGGATAAAATTTATTTAATAACGAGCTTGCAGTGTCGACAGTGGATTTGGTATGCTCAGAGTTACCAGTGGAGACAGTAAGGCAGGGTTTGTTTGGAGGGATATTTTTTAGTAATCTGTTTGTAAGAGACCAGACATTCTCTTTACCTTGTTTATTACAAAATTGTCTAAAATGATCTGATGAAATTTGTCTGATTGCTTTTGCATATTTATCTTTAATTACATCCCTTTCAGTGAGAGCGTTTGCGATTGGTTTTCCAGAGCGTATTAAATCCTGAATTCTATGATGCATTTTAATAACAGCCTTTTTTAGATCGTCCAATTCTGTGTTCCACCAGGGAGTGTGCTTATTAAATGGTTTTTTACGGTGGAAAGTTTTATCGCAGGCACTTTGAATTGTTTTTGTAATGTCTGAAATATATGAGTCTAATTCGTGTTCATTTAAATTGTTTGATTGTATAATTGCTATTTCTACATGTTCCATGAATTTATTTACATTGTTATTAAAAGTTTCCCAATTAGCGTTTTCAGTCGAGTATTTGTATGTGGACTGTTTTTTTGTTTTACACGTTGCGATGTCCCCTAGATGTAGGTTGTAATCAATAGCTTCGTGTTCGCTAGAGGGGCACGCATCCGTGTTGACTCTCCAGTCTTGTATTCTATGAGAGATGTTATCGGAGTATAGTGTAATGTCAATAATTGAATTACGAATAACACCATGTGAAATTGTAGTAAAGGTGGGAGTGTTTCCAGTGTTGCCTATGACGAGATCATGTGTTATTGCCAGGTTGTTGGTATCGATACCTCTTTTATTAATTTTAGATGATCCCCAGGTAGGGTGCCATCCATTAAAATCGCCTCCTATTATAAGATGGGCTTGGTCATATGCTTTAAGAAAGATTTCGAGGCGATTTAATGTGCTGTTTTCATCTACCTGAGGCTCAATGTAAACGGATGCTAGAAAAAGTTTACGTCCTTTAGTGATAACTTGCACAATACATAGATTTGGTGATGAGTATTCGGACATCCCTAGAGTGGCTGCTATGCCGGCTTTGATTATCACGCAAGCTTTGACTCTGTCATTGTTAGAAAAACTGGTGGATTTCATAGCCTGGTATGTTCTTGACTAAATTGCCATTACCGACATAAGGTTCACTAATGAAGCCGATGGAGTAGTCATGAGAGATAAAATAATTTATAAACTCGTTATGGCAGTTGAAACTTTTGTCGACGTTGCATTGGATTATTTTCAGTAATTGCTACAAACCATAATCGATCTTCCCCAGCACCCTGTTTCTCATTGCCTCTTTAAGAGGGCAACCATCCGAGGTGGGGAATGTCTGGTGTCCGACTTAATATTCTGCTTATGGTTCCTGACGGTACAGTTGTAGCAATTAACTTTCTCAGGTTCATTTCTCGTAGGGCAGGCCGCGAGTGTGTGGTTGTCTTCACCGCAATGCGAGCAGGAGTCAACTTCGCTGGAGCAATATTTTTTAAGGTGGCCAAATTGGAGGCATTTGTAACACTGTAATAGTGGTACAAATTCCTCAACATGTACTCTCTGGTGGTTAACATTTAGCCTGCCCAATTCCATCAGCTTTTTCCAGGTACTAGGAGATGTTATGAATACTGCATTGTACAATTTGTTGTTTTATTCCGCCGCTCAAACCTAAATTTGAGATCATCGGGTCCAGGCTGCATCGCTCTCACTTCAGCATTCTGCTTCACTAGGAGCTCAGTGAGCTCTTCTACCGGTGTATCTTTATATACCCCCTTAAGAATGACCATTGGTCTCAACTTCCGGCTCGGTTCGGCTCTAATGTCCGTGGAGGATTCTAGGCGTTTTAGCGTCTCATCCCGTTGGTCAGCTGTGTCAAATTCCACCCGCAGTTTATTTTTGCCAACAGGCTGAATGCCTGCCGGCGCGTAGTTCACTTCTTTGAAGTGTATGCTCTTCCTCCATTTCTCCGCGACCTGCTGTCTGTTATTATCTTCAGAGGTCGGGTATACTATGATAGAGGGCTTGCTAACCGGTTTGTGGACTCTAGATGGACTGCTTTTTCTTGTGGAGGCCACCTGCGCATAGCTAGGGGCGGCCTTGTTGACTTTATCATTTCTGTGTGTGTTAATATTTAGTTTAGATATTTCAGTTTTAATGGTGGACTCAATACTGGATTTAACATTGGCCAACAAATCGTTGTGATCAACAGAAACCAAGGTCTCACGGGTAAGTTTTTCAATTTCATTTGCCATATTTATTATTGTTTTCTTGCTTTCAGATGTTACACTCTTGCCAGCGGTAATAGTGGCCACGATTCGTCTCGACAACTGCTGAATTTGGGTAAGTCTAGCTACATTATCATTGCCAGGACTAATTTGTGTGGTATTTTGTGTGTGAGGTTGAGCATCGAAGAAAGCATCGACAATGACCGCTTCGGCGCAGCAGCCGACGTGCTCGCCATTATCAAAATTTACAGAGCTACAAATGTATACCGAAAAGATAGGAAAAGAAAATAGGTTGAATAAAATCGATGAAGATGTAGGAATGTGAAGAATGGACTTAACCTCGACGAAAAACGCTATTTCTGATATGTAATCTATTTTAAACTATTGTAACAATGATGAGAAAGCCAGAAAAAATCCAAAAAGCTAAAAATCGAAAAATATCAAATCCGCCAATTTATAGTGTCCAGCTTAGCGGTATCTACAAAGGGCGGGTGGGCGGGCGAAAATTTCGATTTTTTGGGTTTAAAAATTGAAATTGCCGAGGAACGGCGCGGCGGAAACGGGTGCGAGAGGTGTCTCCGGATAGGGGGGGACGTGCAGTATGCGGTGGAAGAAGAATCAAGAGGATCCGTTAAGAAACGGCG
>NW_027332212.1:0-5000 GCF_041222505.1 Epargyreus clarus
CCAACCAACCAACCAACCAACCAACCAACCAACCAACCAACCAACCAACCAACCAACCAACCAACCAACCAACCAACCAACCAACCAACCAACCAACCAACCAACCAACCAACCAACCAACCAACCAACCAACCAACCAACCAACCAACCAACCAACCAACCAACCAACCAACCAACCAACCAACCAACCAACCAACCAACCAACCAACCAACCAACCAACCAACCAACCAACCAACCAACCAACCAACCAACCAACCAACCAACCAACCAACCAACCAACCAACCAACCAACCAACCAACCAACCAACCAACCAACCAACCAACCAACCAACCAACCAACCAACCAACCAACCAACCAACCAACCAACCAACCAACCAACCAACCAACCAACCAACCAACCAACCAACCAACCAACCAACCAACCAACCAACCAACCAACCAACCAACCAACCAACCAACCAACCAACCAACCAACCAACCAACCAACCAACCAACCAACCAACCAACCAACCAACCAACCAACCAACCAACCAACCAACCAACCAACCAACCAACCAACCAACCAACCAACCAACCAACCAACCAACCAACCAACCAACCAACCAACCAACCAACCAACCAACCAACCAACCAACCAACCAACCAACCAACCAACCAACCAACCAACCAACCAACCAACCAACCAACCAACCAACCAACCAACCAACCAACCAACCAACCAACCAACCAACCAACCAACCAACCAACCAACCAACCAACCAACCAACCAACCAACCAACCAACCAACCAACCAACCAACCAACCAACCAACCAACCAACCAACCAACCAACCAACCAACCAACCAACCAACCAACCAACCAACCAACCAACCAACCAACCAACCAACCAACCAACCAACCAACCAACCAACCAACCAACCAACCAACCAACCAACCAACCAACCAACCAACCAACCAACCAACCAACCAACCAACCAACCAACCAACCAACCAACCAACCAACCAACCAACCAACCAACCAACCAACCAACCAACCAACCAACCAACCAACCAACCAACCAACCAACCAACCAACCAACCAACCAACCAACCAACCAACCAACCAACCAACCAACCAACCAACCAACCAACCAACCAACCAACCAACCAACCAACCAACCAACCAACCAACCAACCAACCAACCAACCAACCAACCAACCAACCAACCAACCAACCAACCAACCAACCAACCAACCAACCAACCAACCAACCAACCAACCAACCAACCAACCAACCAACCAACCAACCAACCAACCAACCAACCAACCAACCAACCAACCAACCAACCAACCAACCAACCAACCAACCAACCAACCAACCAACCAACCAACCAACCAACCAACCAACCAACCAACCAACCAACCAACCAACCAACCAACCAACCAACCAACCAACCAACCAACCAACCAACCAACCAACCAACCAACCAACCAACCAACCAACCAACCAACCAACCAACCAACCAACCAACCAACCAACCAACCAACCAACCAACCAACCAACCAACCAACCAACCAACCAACCAACCAACCAACCAACCAACCAACCAACCAACCAACCAACCAACCAACCAACCAACCAACCAACCAACCAACCAACCAACCAACCAACCAACCAACCAACCAACCAACCAACCAACCAACCAACCAACCAACCAACCAACCAACCAACCAACCAACCAACCAACCAACCAACCAACCAACCAACCAACCAACCAACCAACCAACCAACCAACCAACCAACCAACCAACCAACCAACCAACCAACCAACCAACCAACCAACCAACCAACCAACCAACCAACCAACCAACCAACCAACCAACCAACCAACCAACCAACCAACCAACCAACCAACCAACCAACCAACCAACCAACCAACCAACCAACCAACCAACCAACCAACCAACCAACCAACCAACCAACCAACCAACCAACCAACCAACCAACCAACCAACCAACCAACCAACCAACCAACCAACCAACCAACCAACCAACCAACCAACCAACCAACCAACCAACCAACCAACCAACCAACCAACCAACCAACCAACCAACCAACCAACCAACCAACCAACCAACCAACCAACCAACCAACCAACCAACCAACCAACCAACCAACCAACCAACCAACCAACCAACCAACCAACCAACCAACCAACCAACCAACCAACCAACCAACCAACCAACCAACCAACCAACCAACCAACCAACCAACCAACCAACCAACCAACCAACCAACCAACCAACCAACCAACCAACCAACCAACCAACCAACCAACCAACCAACCAACCAACCAACCAACCAACCAACCAACCAACCAACCAACCAACCAACCAACCAACCAACCAACCAACCAACCAACCAACCAACCAACCAACCAACCAACCAACCAACCAACCAACCAACCAACCAACCAACCAACCAACCAACCAACCAACCAACCAACCAACCAACCAACCAACCAACCAACCAACCAACCAACCAACCAACCAACCAACCAACCAACCAACCAACCAACCAACCAACCAACCAACCAACCAACCAACCAACCAACCAACCAACCAACCAACCAACCAACCAACCAACCAACCAACCAACCAACCAACCAACCAACCAACCAACCAACCAACCAACCAACCAACCAACCAACCAACCAACCAACCAACCAACCAACCAACCAACCAACCAACCAACCAACCAACCAACCAACCAACCAACCAACCAACCAACCAACCAACCAACCAACCAACCAACCAACCAACCAACCAACCAACCAACCAACCAACCAACCAACCAACCAACCAACCAACCAACCAACCAACCAACCAACCAACCAACCAACCAACCAACCAACCAACCAACCAACCAACCAACCAACCAACCAACCAACCAACCAACCAACCAACCAACCAACCAACCAACCAACCAACCAACCAACCAACCAACCAACCAACCAACCAACCAACCAACCAACCAACCAACCAACCAACCAACCAACCAACCAACCAACCAACCAACCAACCAACCAACCAACCAACCAACCAACCAACCAACCAACCAACCAACCAACCAACCAACCAACCAACCAACCAACCAACCAACCAACCAACCAACCAACCAACCAACCAACCAACCAACCAACCAACCAACCAACCAACCAACCAACCAACCAACCAACCAACCAACCAACCAACCAACCAACCAACCAACCAACCAACCAACCAACCAACCAACCAACCAACCAACCAACCAACCAACCAACCAACCAACCAACCAACCAACCAACCAACCAACCAACCAACCAACCAACCAACCAACCAACCAACCAACCAACCAACCAACCAACCAACCAACCAACCAACCAACCAACCAACCAACCAACCAACCAACCAACCAACCAACCAACCAACCAACCAACCAACCAACCAACCAACCAACCAACCAACCAACCAACCAACCAACCAACCAACCAACCAACCAACCAACCAACCAACCAACCAACCAACCAACCAACCAACCAACCAACCAACCAACCAACCAACCAACCAACCAACCAACCAACCAACCAACCAACCAACCAACCAACCAACCAACCAACCAACCAACCAACCAACCAACCAACCAACCAACCAACCAACCAACCAACCAACCAACCAACCAACCAACCAACCAACCAACCAACCAACCAACCAACCAACCAACCAACCAACCAACCAACCAACCAACCAACCAACCAACCAACCAACCAACCAACCAACCAACCAACCAACCAACCAACCAACCAACCAACCAACCAACCAACCAACCAACCAACCAACCAACCAACCAACCAACCAACCAACCAACCAACCAACCAACCAACCAACCAACCAACCAACCAACCAACCAACCAACCAACCAACCAACCAACCAACCAACCAACCAACCAACCAACCAACCAACCAACCAACCAACCAACCAACCAACCAACCAACCAACCAACCAACCAACCAACCAACCAACCAACCAACCAACCAACCAACCAACCAACCAACCAACCAACCAACCAACCAACCAACCAACCAACCAACCAACCAACCAACCAACCAACCAACCAACCAACCAACCAACCAACCAACCAACCAACCAACCAACCAACCAACCAACCAACCAACCAACCAACCAACCAACCAACCAACCAACCAACCAACCAACCAACCAACCAACCAACCAACCAACCAACCAACCAACCAACCAACCAACCAACCAACCAACCAACCAACCAACCAACCAACCAACCAACCAACCAACCAACCAACCAACCAACCAACCAACCAACCAACCAACCAACCAACCAACCAACCAACCAACCAACCAACCAACCAACCAACCAACCAACCAACCAACCAACCAACCAACCAACCAACCAACCAACCAACCAACCAACCAACCAACCAACCAACCAACCAACCAACCAACCAACCAACCAACCAACCAACCAACCAACCAACCAACCAACCAACCAACCAACCAACCAACCAACCAACCAACCAACCAACCAACCAACCAACCAACCAACCAACCAACCAACCAACCAACCAACCAACCAACCAACCAACCAACCAACCAACCAACCAACCAACCAACCAACCAACCAACCAACCAACCAACCAACCAACCAACCAACCAACCAACCAACCAACCAACCAACCAACCAACCAACCAACCAACCAACCAACCAACCAACCAACCAACCAACCAACCAACCAACCAACCAACCAACCAACCAACCAACCAACCAACCAACCAACCAACCAACCAACCAACCAACCAACCAACCAACCAACCAACCAACCAACCAACCAACCAACCAACCAACCAACCAACCAACCAACCAACCAACCAACCAACCAACCAACCAACCAACCAACCAACCAACCAACCAACCAACCAACCAACCAACCAACCAACCAACCAA